>NW_017096877.1:79587-87580 GCF_001412225.1 Nicrophorus vespilloides
AAATATAAAAAAAATATTATTTTCTTGGACCAATACAAAATTAGTACGCAATTTAATGATGTCAAATATTTAGATACATTAATTTGGTGAGTTTTTTGCAATTGTTAAGATAAAATTTTAAGAATTCCCGAAAACCTATCCTGTAATATAAATACCCAAAAACGGTTACCGTTTTCAGTTGGTAATAACTGATCACGTGGACTTACTAAATTTCCAGAAAATTATGTAAGGAAAATAAATTTACAATTGATTTATAAATATATCAAAATAATTATTTTCTTGATCCAATACAAAATTAGTACGCAATTTAATGATGTCAAGTATTTAGATAAATTAATTTAATGAATTTTGTGCAATTGTTAATATACAAATTTTAAGAATTCCCTAAAACCTAATCTGTAAACTAACTACCCAAAAAGGGTTACCGTTTTCAGTCTGAAACAACTGTCCACGTGGACTTACTAAATTTCCAGAAAATTATGTAAGGAAAATAAATTTACAATTGATTTATAAATATAAAAAAAAATATTATTTTCTTGATCCAATAGAAAATTAGTACGCAATTTAATGATGTCAAATATTTAGATACATTAATTTTGTGAGTTTTTTGCAATTGTTATGATCAAATTTTAANATTGATTTATAAATATAAAAAAATAATTATTTTCTTGAACCAATATAAAATTAGTACGCAATTTAATGATGTCAAGTATTTAGATACATTAATTTGGTGAGTTTTTTTTTGCAATTGTTAAGATAAAATTTTAAGAATTCCTGAAAAGTTATCCTGTAATATAAATACACAAAAACGGATACCGTTTTCAGTCTGTAACAACTGTCCACGTGGATGTACTAAATTTCCAGAAAATTATGTAAGGAAAATACATTTACAATTGATTTATAAATATAAAAAAATAATTATTTTCTTGGACCAATACAAAATTAGTACGCAATTTAATGATGTCAAATATTTAGATACATTAATTTGGTGAGTTTTTTTCAATTGTTAAGATAAAATTTTAAGAATTCCCGAAAACCTATCCTGTAATATAAATACCCAAAAACGGTTACCGTTTTCAGTTGGTAACAACTGACCACGTGGACTTACTAAATTTCCAGAAAATTATGTAAGGAAAATAAATTTACAATTGATTTATAAATATAACAAAATAATTATTTTCTTGATCCAATACAAAATTAGTACGCAATTTAATGATGTCAAGTATTTAGATACATTAATTTGGTGAGTTTTTTGCAATTGTTAAGATAAAATTTTAAGAATTACCGAAAAACTATCCTGTAATATAAATACCCAAAAACGGTTACCGTTTTCAGTCTGTAACAACTGTCCACGTGGACTTACTAAATTTCCAGAAAATTATGCAAAGAAAATAAATTAACAATTGATTTATAAATATAAAAAAAATAATATTTTCTTGATCCAATACAAAATTAGTACGCAATTTAATGATGTCAAGTATTTACATACATTAATTTGGTGAGTTTTATGCAATTGTTAAGATAAAATTATAAAAATTCCCGAAAACCTATCCTGTGATATAAATACCCAAACTTTTCAGTTTTCAGTTTCAGGTTACCGTTTTCAGTCAGTAACAATTGTCCATGTGGACTTACTAAATTTCCAGAAAATTGTGTAAGGAAAATAAATTTTGAATTGATTTATAAATAAAAAAAATAATTATTTTCTTGAACCAATATAAAATTAGTACGCAATTTAATGATGTCAAATATTTAGATACATTAATTTGGTGAGTTTTTTGCAATTGTTATGATAAAATTTTAAGAATTCCCGAAAACCTATGCTGTAATATAAATACCTAAAAACGGTTACAGTATGTAACAACTGTCCGCGTGGATGTACTAAATTTGCAGAAAATTATGTAAGGAAAATAAATTTACAATTGATTTATAAATATAAATAAATAATTATTTTTTTTATCCAATACAAAATTAGTACGCAATTTAATGATGTCAAGTATTTAGATACATTAATTTGGAGAGTTTTTTGCAATTGTTAAGATAAAATTTTAAAAATTCCCGAAAACCTATCCTGTAATATAAATACACAAACTTTTCAGTTTTCAGTTTCAGGTTACCGTTTCAGTCTGTAAAAATTGTCCATGTGGAATTACTAAGTTTCCAGAAAATTATGTAAGGAAAATAAATTTACAATTGATTTATAAATATAAATAAATAATTATTTTTTTGATCCAATACAAAATTAGTACGCAATTTAATGATGTCAAATATTTAGATACATTAATTTGGTGAGGTTTTTGCAATTGTTGTGATAAAATTTTAACAATTCCCGAAAACCTGTCCTGTAATATAATTACCTAAAAACGGTTACAGTCTGTAACAACTGTCCACGTGGATGTACTAAATTTCCAGAAAATTATGAAGGAAAATAAATTTACAATTGATTTATAAATAATTATTTTTTTGATCCAATACAAAATTAGTACGGAATTTAATGATGTCAAATATTTAGATACATTAATTTGGTGAGTTTTTTTGCAATTGTTAAGATAAAATTTTAAGAATTCTCGAAAACCTAAGCTGTAATCTAAATACCCAAAAACGGTTACCGTTTTCAGTTGGTAACAACTATCCACGTGGACTTACTAAATTTCCAGAAAATTATGTAAGGAAAATAAATTTATAATTGATTTATAAATATAACAAAATAATTATTTTCTTGAACCAATACAAAATTAGTACGCAATTTAATGATGTCAAGTATTTAGATACATTAATTTTGTGATTTTTTTTGCAATTGTTAAGATAAAATTTTAAAAATTCCCGAAAACCTATCCTGTGATTTAAATACCCAAAAACGGTTACTGTTTTCAGTCTGTAACAACTGTCCACGTGGACTTACTAAATTTCCAGAAAATAATGTAAAGAAAATAAATTTACAATTGATTTATAAATATAAAAAAATAATTATTTTCTTGATCCAATACAAAATTAGTGCGCAATTTAATGATGTCAAATATTTAGATACATTAATTTAGTGAGTATTTTGCAATTGTTAACCTGTAAACTAAAAACCCACGTGGACTTATAAAATATCAAAAAAAATATGTAACGAAACTAAATTTAAAATTGAATTATAAATAATGTTGCCAAGTAATTTAGATACATTAATGTTACAATCAAATTTTAAGATTTCCTATAAACCAAACCTGTAAACTAAACTCCCAAAAAGGTTTTCTCTCTTAGTCTATAACAACTATCCACGTGGACTTACTAAATTGCCATATAACAAAACTAAATTTAAAATTGAATAATAAATATACAAGTAATACATCTTAATGATGCCAATTATTTAGATACATTAATTTAGTGAACTTTGTACATTATTTTATGACAAAATTTTAAGAATTCCTTAAATCCCAACTACAAACCATAAAAAAGCTCAAACAGGCCTACAACAACCATCAATTTGTGCTTTCTATTTATTTTTTTGAAAAATTTTAGCATGTAAATTAAATCCAAGAAAAACAGCCTCTTTTAGTCTACGGAAAATTACGAATAGCAATAATTTTTTTAAACTGAATAATAAATCATTTTTTTGATCATATACAAAAAAATAATACGTATGTTAATGATTCCATGTATAGACCAATAGGCTATGGACCATAATAAATCGTTAAAAAATGTATTTATACAAAATAACAAATAAAACCAAAATCTACAAATGAATCGAATTTTCAATATTCTCTTAGTAATTAAACATCCAAGAAAGTCTGAAAGAAGCAACATCACGTGTATGGATGGACTTACTATATTTTTTCAAAATGAAGTAATGAAACAAAATTGAAATATAAGAAAGAATTTTTTGTCGTTGATCATACACAAAAGTAATACGCACGTTAATGATGCCAAGTATATTTAGATAAATTAATTTCGTCAACACTGACATTGGCCCTGATTGTCTAATGCGAAGAATTTTTGCAAAATTCGTTGGAAGGTTATGATCGTAATTAAACGCTCGAATCCAGCGTATCAGTTGGATCTGTGGCCTTCGCGAGGCAAATTTCGTTATATCCGTTCCACTGTAATAATAAATTACAATTAGATAATGCAATTACGAGACGACCTTCGATTCAGGAGGAACAGTTTCGTCTTCCAGAAACAAACGGGTCGCAGCCGCATTTCAGATTCTCCGCCTGTTTCGTAATAGGTGAAGGAACTTATTCTATTCTTATATAAGGCTCCACCTAAATATATATATTTTTTTTCGAGCCAGTTTCGTAGATAAAAGGAAACGTATCCATTTCCACGATTAGATTAGGACAGTAGTGCTGGCTGGAACATTGATGGTAGGACGTTTGCTGCAGCGGCGTTGCTTTTAATTGTACTATGCTCCTAATTTGCATGCGAGTTCATTCAAAAATAATTTGTTCAAAGGCCGCTCAATTGCCCATTCAATGTCACAATTACTCCACGCCGCAGCGTGATTTTGCGACCATAACACCAACACACGAATTCACTCCATCAACAATTCAATTTAAGTCGAACGAATATATACACACACACAACTTTTTCTTTTCACTTCTATTATCCTTGTCTCTTCTCCTCGATTTGTTTATTGTTGAGGTGCGTTCGTATACAAAAAAAAATAATTGTTTAAAGTAATTAATTACAGAGGAAGGGAGAGTCAAATTTTCAGACTTTCAAGAACACACTTTGATGTCAATTACAATGGCAACGAAACCTTCATTTGATCTCCTCGCTCGAAAGAAAACCGTACATTTATTTGGGCGAGAACGGTGATGAGCATTTAATTACTGGATGTTAATTAATTTTAATAAAGCGAAAGTAATTAATTTAATTCCCTCGTCTGGATCAAAGATATACTTTTAATATTGCCTCGATTTTTTCATATTCTAGAAATTATTCGCTAAAAATACAAGAAATAATAAAAAAAATAAATATAAATTAATTTATTGAAAAATAAAATAACTACAAATATTATTTAACTAGTTATTTATATACTTCAGTTTCTAAATTATATAAAAAAATGTCTACAAACTAAAATTGAAACTTTAACATAAATATTCGGGGATAAATTTCCTCTGATATTAATCAAATTTTGGTAACCACTTTATATGCAGAATTTTAACATTTAAATATATCTCCTTGATAATAATTAACTTTAATTTAATATATTCATTTTTTTTTATAAAATAATGCATGTTAGGATTTAATTATTCAGAGAACATGATTAAATTAGAGTATTCACTAGAATTGTCATTTATTAATGATGTTTGTCGACAGGTTTTATCATTGGTAATTCGTTAATTCGTTAATTAGCAAAATTATAAATTTAAATTTAATTCGGAATGCATGTTGTTCCTTTTACCTAAGGACAAGAAGGGACGTTAAGTTCCCAGTAGGAAATTTACATCTTGGGAAAGTAAAAGTCTGAAAGGACCCTTATTATACGGTAGGCAATAAAGAATACAACTTCACAGCAAAGAAACTACCTAAACCTTTCTGTGTGTGTCCAAACCGCAAAGTGTCTTCTTTATTTAAAGAAGGGATTAAATAGTTCCTTGCTTTACCTACACTTTCAATAGAAAATTTGCGTAAGATTTTCAGATATAATTCTTAGAATTTTAACCTTTTAGAAATTAGATGTATTTTTCTTATATTTTACATTTGATAATTATTTACATTATTTTGAAATAATTTATAATTGGTTACAATGTACTTATATTAATTATATATAATATAAATAATTACTTTTTATTATTTTATAATTGATACTACAAATATTGTTTTTACCATAAGGTTTGAATTAATGTTGACGTTGTAATGGTACTATCTCATCCAAATATGATGTCCAAATTGTAATTGTTTAACTTCTACAATCTGTTGAACATACCAATAGAATCATAGAATAGAATTAATTAAATTTTAGCAAATATTTTAAACTTAATTTTGAAAAAAAATTCTAAGAATTAAAAATATTTATTGTTTTATTGTTAAAAGTGTTATGGCGTGAATATGAAAGTTCTTTCACGCCATAACACATCTTTAAAAGTAATAATATTGAGAATTACTTAAAATCACATTAAATTTTAACGTACATTTTAATTTTTTATTTTAATGAAGTACAAGTTATTTACTTACAAGTATAAATATTTATTGGTTTATTGTTAAAGGTGTTATGCAGCAAATGAATATTCAATTCCTAAAAGTAATAACATTTAGAATTACTTATACCTTACGTATAATCATATTACATTTTAACGTAGATTTAAAACTTTAAAGAAGTACAAGTTATTTTCTGAGAGGTACAAACATTTATTGGTTTATTGTTAAAGGTGTTATGCTATAAAAGTGAATACCCTTAAAAGTAGTAAAGTACTACCTAACATCATAAAATCATTTAACTAATAAAATTGTTTGCTAGGATTACAGACATTGCAAATAACACCAACTTGAATGAAAATATATAACATCTGCATGAAATGGGGGAAGGACAACTATTAACTTTGGTAATTTTATTTATTGTTAATTGAATTTTACAGTTTCTGCAATAAATTTCAACAGATTTAGAAAAGTGACTTTACTACCTTTTAAACCATTTTTTTAGCAGATTTTCGAAGTAAAAATAATTTTGATTTCGGATTCAGATCAATTGTAGAGTTTATTAAATCATTTATTTTCAATGCTGTTTAGAAGCAATCTGCAGTTTGCACAGATGATTTGTGCAGCTGTAACATATGTAAATACAATAACATACATATTTCCGATGCTTGTATAATGATAAATAAGTCGTACAATAAATATACAAGTTGCATAAAATTTATATTTATGGATATAAACCAGTGAATGGTTCACTTTTCAATATGCACTCATTTCAACTAATTCGCAGAACGATCTGTGTTTAAAGTTATGTAATGTATAATTGGCATTATATTATAATATTTTAGTCTAGTTGATCTTATATCAAACTTTGAAATATATTTATAGTTTTATTTGATTTTCTTATTTTTAATTTGTATAGTCGTTATTTGTATAATTACTAGTTATTCTTATCATTATTATTTTTTTCAATTAGATGTTCATTTGTGTACCTATTTGCAACCTTCTGAAGGCTGAAAGAGACTTAAGCCCATACCAGTCTCCTGTACCATGTAATGTACTTTTTTAAAACAATAAAGAAAATTTTAAATTGAAAAAATTGAAATTACTAGTTTATTATATTGAGGAAAATTAAGGTCGATTTTTATTAATTTTAATATATAATATTTCTCTTGTTTATAAAATAGAAATTACATTCCATTTCTATCTATCTACAAAATACTAAAACTGATATTAAACGTGAAGATAATTTCGATTTTAATTTATTTATTGTGTTGGTCGCTCGGTCGTAAAGTGGGAATTCTTGAAAAAGATGTCGTTTATTATAGACGTAATGTAATATAATAAACAAGTGTCAGGAACAAATAATTGTTTAAATAATATTCTCAGTCGTTTCATATTTTTCAAAGACATAACTGTACATTTAAGTAGAAAATATTTTTTCTAAATTTTATGACAGTTTACAGACACAAGAATTTATTAAATCTTTTTCTGTTTTCTTAAATGTATATTATCTTTTCAATGTTTTAATTCTAGGTTCGTAAACTAAATAATTTCTCAGTCACTTTTTATTAGTTTTTATTTTATTTGTAAGAAGAAGTAATTGAAGATCCTTTATTCGTGTTTTACTTTGATTTCATAATTCATTTTGATAATAGATTAGTAAGAAATCTTTATCTGTTTTCTTCACCTTGTATTACATTTGCTTTTAGTTACACCTAAAATATTTTCTGAATGTTGTTATCAAAATTCAAGACTATTTACACCTTTGGCAGTAATACTCAGTTTTTTTTCAACATAAGTAACGCCTGTAGTTCTGTAGAATCTCTACTGCTGTTTGAATCTTTCAAAATCGAAAAAAAGAAATGAA